>NC_139991.1:20528480-20567355 GCF_964263955.1 Coregonus lavaretus | reverse complement strand
TGTTGAGGCTATGCGTACACCTGTGGTGTAAATAATTTCCGAATGGGTTTATCTTTAGCACACAGAGAAAAGAGAAAGTATATGAAAGATCAGAGAGAAAAGATTAAAAAGCAGATGTCTTGCAGTATTTATCATATGATGCAGCCAAGGTTTTCTGGGAAAAATCCCCTTCATGATCTCACCTTGACCAGGTGTTGTAAATGTAGGGTGTAACCTCAATACTGGGTGGATCACACTTAATATTACTGTACTTTGGCAGGCAAAGAGCAGTAACTGTGCTTAAAAAAGCACAGCAAGGAAATGTATGAGGTATTTGACGTGAATGTTTTTTGAGGTTATAGTTGAATCAACGGTAGATTTGGGGTGATTGTTGTGTTAAAGGGATATTTCACCCAAATGACAAAATTACATATTGGTTTTCTTACCCTGTAATCAGTCTATGGACAAGGACATTAGCATTTGGAAATATTGGCAGGGTAACAAAATCAAAGCATGGATTGTTGTCATACCTGGTCCATAGGCTGCTTACAGGGTAAGGAAACCAAGATGTAATTTTTTTATTTGGATGAACTATCCTTTTAAGGCAGGGGTGGGTGAATCGGTTGAACACCTCTCGCCTTTCTCTTCTGTATCTGCAGGCCTTGGCTCTCTTTCCCTATCCACTGTACCTCCTCCACAAAGTATCTCAACAGCCCTCACTTACTCTGACTGTGACCCAGCTTTGGCTTTGGTTGTTGTGTTATTAATGTTACTAAAAGCATTTTCTATAGAATTGTACTTTTGGTTAATAGACTGCACATGTCGTAGTGGCTCTCCAGTATGTTTTTTTTTTTTTGGGGGGGGATGGGTCAGCTTAATATTGCAGATAGATTGTATCTTCTATCAATGTAATTGTCTGCATCACTTCCAATCCCCCCATGTTTTTTATATATATACTCCCCTTTATTACTTTTCAACCCCGCCATCCTTTCCCTACTTGGAGTAAATTAGTGAACAACAATGCCCAGGCCTCTACTTCCGTTCTATACTTACTATCTACACCTTATGGACACAGTTCATTTTACAATAATTATATTATATATATATATATAATTTATTTTTTTTGCTCCTGAACTTCTTCTACTCTCAACCTCTCCGATCATTTTCATGATGACCATCCGGTTTGCTTCTATATGCCATATCTTTCTAACTGTGCTCTTTCCCAAAAGCTCCCAACATACAACCTATATACTTATTATATGTGGTCCTCTGTAGCTCAGCTGGTAGAGCACGGCGCTTGTAACGCCAAGGTAGTGGGTTCGATCCCCGGGACCACCCATACACAAAAAAAATGTATGCACACATGACTGTAAGTCGCTTTGGATAAAAGCGTCTGCTAAATGGCATATTATATTATTATTATTATTATTATGGACACAGTATGCTTACATTATTAGCTATCTTTGTTATTAGTTGTTGTTATTTGTTATTAGTCCCATCCTTCAACTCTATTCAATACCTCCCATCTATCTCTTAACACCATCCATATAGGATTTCTATTTTCCATATATATTTCAACCGTACTGCGATGTTTTACAAAAGCTCAGAACATTTCTATTCTCATTGCTTCTACATATTGTGAATTAAAAATAAACATTTTTGCAAAAAGTATTATTATATTATTGATCGATTGACTATGACTTTTCAGATCCCCCAGTAATGCTATCTGCAAGGTTAGCTCCAGGTAAATATTGCAATCCTTTAGCCATTCCTGGACCTGTGTCCAAAAACAAGCTACAAATGGACAGAACCAAAACAAATGATCTAATGATTCTGTCTCTTCACAGCAAAATATGCAGAGCTGGGAAGATTGTATCCCCCATATAAATAACATTCTATTGGTAGCAAGAATTTTATATAATAATTTAAATTGAAAGATTCTAATTTTTGAATCCGGTGTCGTTTTGCGCGTCAGTTCATAAACACTATGCCATGGGATCGGTACGTCAAAAATCTCTTCCCAACTATTTTGCAATCTATATGGGACGGCTGTCAATCCTTTGGTCCTTAAGTGAAACTGATATACTTTTTTATTTATCACAGTTTTCCTTAACCAATTACAGTGGGGAAAAAAGTATTTAGTCAGCCACCAGTTGTGCAAGTTCTCCCACTTAAAAAGATGAGAGAGGCCTGTAATTTTCATCATAGGTACACGTCAACTATGACAGACAAATTGAGAAAAAATTTCCCAGAAAATCACATTGTAGGATTTTTAATGAATTTATTTGCAAATTATGGTGGAAAATATGTATTTGGTCACCTACAAACAAGCAAGATTTCTGGCTCTCACAGACCTGTAACTTCTTCTTTAAGAGGCTCCTCTGTCCTCCACTATTTACCTGTATTAATGGCACCTGTTTGAACTTGTTATCAGTATAAAAGACACCTGTCCACAACCTCAAACAGTCACACTCCAAACTCCACTATGGCCAAGACCAAAGAGCTGTCAAAGGACACCAGAAACAAAATTGTAGACCTGCACCAGGCTGGGAAGACTGAATCTGCAATAGGTAAGCAGCTTGATTTGAAGAAATCAACTGTGGGAGCAATTATTAGGAAATGGAAGACATACAAGACCACTGATAATCTCCCTCGATCTGGGGCTCCACGTAAGATCTCACCCCGTGGGGTCAAAATGATCACAAGACAGTGAGCAAAAATCCCAGAACCACACGGGGGGACCTAGTGAATGACCTGCAGAGAGCTGGGACCAAAGTAACAAAGCCTACCATCAGTAACACACTACGCCGCCAGGGATTCAAATCCTGCAGTGCCAGACGTGTCCCCCTGCTTAAGCCAGTACATGTCCAGGCCCGTCTGAAGTTTGCTAGAGTGCATTTGGATGATCCAGAAGAGGATTGGGAGAATGTCATATGGTCAGATGAAACCAAAATAGAACTTTTTGGTAAAAACTCAACTCGTCGTGTTTGGAGGACAAAGAATGCTGAGTTGCATCCAAAGAACACCATACCTACTGTGAAGCATGGGGGTGGAAACATCATGCTTTGGGGCTGTTTTTCTGCAAAGGGACCAGGACGACTGATCTGTGTAAAGGAAAGAATGAATGGGGCCATGTATCGTGAGATTTTGAGTGAAAACCTCCTTCCATCAGCAAGGACATTGAAGATGAAACGTGGCTGGGTCTTTCAGCATGACAATGATCCCAAACACACCGCCCGGGCAACGAAGGAGTGGCTTCGTAAGAAGCATTTCAAGGTTCTGTAGTGGCCTAGCCAGTCTCCAGATCTCAACCCCATAGAAAATCTTTGGAGGGAGTTGAAAGTCCGTGTTTTTTTATTTATTATTTTTTATTTCACCTTTATTTAACCAGGTAAGCCAGTTGAGAACAGGTTCTCATTTACAACTGCGACCTGGCCAAGATAAAGCAAAGCAGTGCAATAAAAACAACAGAGTTACATATGGGGTAAAAAACATAAAGTCAAAAATACAACAGAAAATATATATACAGTGTGTGCAAATGTAGCAAGTTATGGAGGTAAGGCAATAAATAGGCTATAGTGCAAAATAATTACAATAGTATTAACACTGGAATGCTAGATGTGCAAGAGATTATGTGCAAATAGAGATACTGGGGTGCAAAATAAATAACAATATAGGGATGAGGTAGTTGGGTGGGCTAATTTCAGATGGGCTGTGTACAGGTGCAGTGATCGGTAAGGTGCTCTGACAACTGATGCTTAAAGTTATTGAGGGAGATAAGAGTCTCCAGCTTCAGAGATTTTTGCAATTCGTTCCAGTCATTGGCAGCAGAGAACTGGAAGGAATGGCGGCCAAAGGAGGTGTTGGCTTTGGGAATGACCAGTGAGATATACCTGCTGGAGCGCAGACTACGGGTGGGTGCTGCTATGGTGACCAATGAGATAAGATAAGGCGGGGATTTGCCTAGCAGTGATTTATAGATCGCCTGGAGCCAGTGGGTTTGACGACGAACATGTAGTGAGGACCAGCCAACAAGAGCGTACAGGTCACAGTGGTGGGTAGTGTATGGGGCTTTGGAGACAAAACGGATGGCACTGTGATAGACTACATCCAATTTGCTGAGTAGAGTGTTGGAGGCTATTTTGTAAATGACATCGCCGACGTCAAGGATCGGTAGGATAGTCAGTTTTACGAGGGCATGTTTGGCAGCATGAGTGAAGGAGGCTTTGTTGCAAAATAGGAAGTCGATTCTAGATTTAACTTTGGATTGGAGATTCTTTATGTGAGTCTGGAAGTTGAGTTTACAGTCTAACCAGACACCTAGGTATTTGTAGTTGTCCACATACTCTAGGTCAGACCCGTCGAGAGTGGTGATTCTAGTCGGGTGGGCGGGTGCCAGCAGCGTTCGATTGAAAAGCATGCATTTAGTTTTACTAGTGTTTAAGAGCAGTTGGAGGCTACTGAAGGAGTGTTGTATGGCATTGAAGCTCGTTTGGAGGTTTGTTAACACAGTGTCCAATGAAGGGCCAGATGTATACAAAATGGTGTCGTCTGCGTAGAGGTGGATCTGAGAGTCACCAGCAGCAAGAGCGACATCATTGATATACACGGAGAAAAGTGTCGGCCCAAGAATTGAACCCTGTGGCACCCCCATAGAGACTGCCATAGGTCCAGACAACAGGCCCTCCGATTTGACACACTTAACTCTATCTGAGAAGTAGTTGGTGAACCAGGCGAGGCAGTCATTTGAGAAACCAAGGCTATTTAGTCTGCCAATAAGAATGCGGTGGTTGACAGAGTCGAAAGCTTTGGCCAGGTCGATGAAGACGGCTGCACAGTACTGTCTATTATCAATCGCGGTTATAATATCGTTTAGGACCTTGAGCGTGGCTGAAGTGCACCCATGACCAGCTCGGAAACCGGATTGCATAGCGGAGAAGGTACGGTGGTATTCGAAATGGTCGGTGATCTGTTTGTTAACTTGGCTTTCAAATACTTTCGAAAGGCAGGGCAGGATGGATATAGGTCTGTAGCAGTTTGGATCTAGAGTGTCACCCCCTTTGAAGAGGGGGATGACCGCGGCAGCTTTCCAATCTCTGGGGATCTCAGACGTTATGAAAGAGAGGTTGAACAGACTAGTAATATGGGTTGCGACAATTTCGGCGGCTAGTTTTAGAAAGAAAGGGTCCAGATTGTCTAGCCCAGCTGATTTGTAGGGGTCCAGATTTTGCAGCGCTTTCAAAACATCAGCTGTCTGAATTTGTGTGAAGGAGAAGCGGGGGGGGGGGGGGCATGGGCAAGTTGCAGCAGAGGGTGCAGAGTTGGTGGCCGGGGTAGTGGTAGCCAGATGGAAAGCATGGCCAGCTGTAGCAAAATGCTTGTTGAAATTCTCGATTATTGTAGATTTATCGGTGGTGATAGTGTTTCCTAGCCTCAGTGCAGTGGGCAGCTGGGAGGAAGTGCTCTTATTCTCCATGGACTTTACAGTGTCCCAAAACTTTTTGGAGTTAATGCTACAGGATGCAAATTTCTGTTTGAAAAAGTTAGCCTTTGCTTTCCTGACTGCTTGTGTATATTGTGCCCAGCGACAGCCCCAAAACATCACTGCTCTAGAGGAGATCTGCATGGAGGAATGGGCCAGAATACCAGCAACAGTGTGTGAAAACCTTGTGAAGACTTACAGAAAACGTTTGACCTGTGTCATTGCCAACAAAGGGTATATTTACAAAGTATTGAGAAACTTTTGTTATTGACCAAATACTTATTTTCCACCATAATTTGCAAATAAATTCATAAAAAATCCTACAATGTGATTTTCTGGATTTTTTTTTCTCATTTTGTCTGTCATAGTTGACGTGTACCTATGATGAAGATTACAGGCCTCTCTCATCTTTTTAAGTGGGAGAACTTGCACAATTGGTGGCTGACTAAATACTTTTATTCCCCACTGTATGTTCTTTAATGCAAGGCCGACAGACAAGTTCCTTACTTTCTCCCCCTTCCACTTTCCTCTTCCACTTTTGCGGTAAGGCTGCAATTATTTGGTTGTAATTTTGGGTAGAGCAGACATTTCCATATGTTTTTGTTAGCTGCATGTGCGACATAACTCCACCAGTCCTACCGATTATATAATTTACGAAGATTATACCTTTTTTAAACATTCTGTCAAAAAATAAAGTTTTTTTGTCAATTAGTATATTTGAATTTAACCACAATATTTGTTGCATTATTTGTTCTGTCGTTTCTGGAGGATTAAATTTTCTTTTACATTTTTTTACAATTGAAATTGCATCCAACTTTTTATGGCTTGTTTTAGAAATAGTGATATTTGGGAGATGATTTCCTTTTCAAATAACTGCAAATGAGTTGTTGTAATCTGAATAAAGGGAAAAAGGCCTTTCTTGAACATTGGGTGAGACAATCTTACTAATTTGCTTGAGAACCAGTTCGGATTTAAGTATAACTTTTGTATGACTGAAGCCTTTAGTGATAGGTCTAATGCTTTAATATTTAATAATTTCTGTCCTCCGAATTCATATTCATTATATAAATATGCCCTTTTAATTTTGTCTGGCTTGCCGTTCCAAATAAAATTGAATATTTTTTTCTCATATAATTTAAAAAACTGTTCGCTAGCCGTAGGCAAGACCATAAGCAAATATGTAAACTGGGATAATACTAAAGAGTTAATCCGGGTGATTTTTCCACAAATTGACAGGTATTTTCCTTTCCATGGTAGTAAGATCTTATCTATTTTTGCTAACTTTCTATTAAACTTTATTGAAGTGAGATCATTTATTTCCTTTGGGATATGTATTCCGAGTATATCCACATCACCATCAGACCATTTTATTGGTAAACTACATGGTAATGTAAAAATTGTATTTTTTAGTGATCCAATAAGTAATATAGTACATTTGTTGTGGTATTGTTGCTTCTCTCTCTCTCTCTCTCTCTCTCTGGCATTATCAGTAGTGCTCTTTGTCCTTGTCGTTTTAGTCTGCTAGCTGTAGGCGCTGTGTCGAGATGAGAGTTGAACAGCGTGACGGGAATCCATTGGAATGAGAGCCCTTGAGCAAACACACACACACACCTCGAGCAACCAAGCTAAGCATCTGTGTTTTTGTTAAGTAAAGTCGCACACTGGATGTTCATTTGACAGTCTTGAGGGTGTGTGTGTGTGTGTGTGTGTGTGTGTGTGTGTGTGTGTGTGTGTGTGTGTGTGTGTGTGTGCGCACGCCTGTCAAGTAGATAAAAACCACAGGTTAGCGTTCTTTGTCATGAATCTTGTTCTGGAGGCAGCTCTGTAGAGTGGTCACTAGCTGGCACAGTCATAAAATCAGATTTTAACCTTAACCACACTGCTAACATTAATGCCTAACCCTAACCTTAAATTAAGACCAAAAAGCACATTTCTGTTTTCATGAATTTTGACTTTGCAGAAATCGCTCAGTTCTGCCTCCAGGACAAGACTCATCCCAATAAACATCAACCTGCATAAAAACCTGGGTCAAGGAGCGAGTTCAGTTTAATCTCACCCGTATACTGTCCACCCATCCCACTTTCTCCTCCCTCTCTTCCCTCTCAAACCAGAGTTTTCACAACAGCAAAGCAAAGGCCAGACACACTCTTCTTTTCATATTTTTTTTACTTCTCTTTATTAATTGGCAGCTGCATTCAATCTTGTTTCCTTCAGGCCTGCGTCTAATTAGATTGAAGCATGATTAATTAAGCTCGTCATAAAACAAAGAGAGGACCTGGAACTCTATTCACCCTTATAGATAGAGGGAGGTAGAGAGAGAGAGAGTCTGCCCACACTTATTGCCAATTGTGCACAATGCCCCTGCTGTGAGCCTGGCTGTGAATAAACTGTGTGTGGGTGTGGGTGTGTGTGTATGAGCGTGCTTGTGTGTTTGTGCATATGTGTGTGTGCGTGTGCTTGTATTTGTGTTAAGAGAATGAGAGTGAGATGACACACTGTATAAAGGTTTTTCAAAGTGACCGAGATTGCACAATAAAGTCGGATTTATTTCCATTGTGGTCCCTATTTTCTTGCATAGATACAGATACAATTACATAGATACAGATACAATTACATAGATACAGATACATTACAGAGATACAGATACATTACAGAGATACAGACAAAAACATGCTAGACCTCTAGATGAGTATGAGGGGGGAGTTTAAATACAATTCTTACAAGCTTGTTTTGGCTGGTCTGTAGCTTATTCTTTAGATGTTTGGGGCTACTGGTGAACCACTGGACTAGCGCACTTGACAGAGTCTTTAGGGTATCTATATAGCTAGGTTTCCATCCAATTGGCGACAGATTTTCATGTGAATATTCAAAAATCTGCATAAAAACAATATGCTCATTTTCCCATCAGAGTTGTGTTTCCATAAATACGTAGTCCACATACAAATAACTTTTGTAGTTAAATTCCCATGTACCGAATAAAAAATACAAGTAAAATGGGTTTCCATCGCATTTTAAACTCTAAGCCTACTGATTGTTTTGTCACAAAAAATATTGCGTAGGTATAGTAAATGTGCGCTCTAGCCAACAACTCGCAGATACAGTGCGGGTATAGCCTACATGATGAGATTATTACGGACAAAAGTGCAAGATTATTTTTATTTGTCAAACGGCAACCAAGCATCGATCATGTAACCAGAATAAGACCCTTGATATTTATTGAAAAGAGCATCAAGCTCATCACCTTGCACTTTCACCACCCTGTGAAGGTCATCTCCCGAGTGGCGCAGTGGTCGAATCCAGGCTCTGTCGTAGCCGGCCGTGACCGGGAGACCCATGGGGCGGCGCACAATTGGCCCAGCGTCGTCCAGGGTAGGGGAGGGAATGGCAGGGATGTTGGTAGAGCATGGCGTTTCCAACGCCAGGGTTGTGGGTTCGATTCCCGCGGGGGGCCAGTATGAATTTTTTTAAATAATATGTATGCACTCACTAACTGTAAGTCGCTCTGGATAAGAGGTCTGCTAAATGACTAAAATGTAAAAATGTAAAATAAATTATTTCATCTGTAGCCTAATAAACTGAATGCTTTCCCATGATATCGTGACATTTTTTTAACCGACATGTACTTTACTCACATAAAAAGGATGGACGGAAACCTGGTTAATATCAAGTCATTTTGAGGATGCTGGAATTATATTTTGGATGAACCTGTGCATGCCTACAGTAGACTTTTGAAGTAGCCTAATCAGATTAAAACATTGTGACTGGGTGTGTTCATGCCCCTGACATTTCCGTGTCCTAACTTCTGCTTTGCTTGAATACAAACTGCACTGTTATGCCACTAAAACATTTTGTGATAGCATCATGCTAACCTTCTATCTCCTCCTCTCTTTCTCCTCCTCTCCCTCCAGATGAGAGGATGCAGCAGGAAGTAGATGAGAGACTGAGCCCCACCTGAGCCCTGACCCCTCACCTCCCACCCCCGCCCGCACCCAGCTGTCCCATCATGCACCTGCCATTTCGAGGTCGCCTGAAGCTGCTGGTGGCATCTCTGACCGCTGTCATCCTTCTTACCTGGCTCTACCTGCTGGCTGGGAACCTGGAGAGTAAGTAGTACCTGCCAGTCGCCATGGTTACAGTGAGGGGAAAAAAAGTATTTGATCCCCTGCTGATTTTGTACGTTTGCCCACTGACAAAGAAATGATCAGTCTATAATTTTAATGGTAGGTTTATTTGAACAGTGAGAGACAGAATAACAACAAAAAAATCCAGAAAAACGCATGTAAAAAATATTATAAATTGATTTGCATTTAATGAGGGAAATAGGTATTTGACCCCTCTGCAAAACATGACTTAGTACTTGGTGGCAAAACCCATGTTGGCAATCACAGAGGTCAGACGTTTCTTATAGTTGGCCACCAGGTTTGCACACATCTCAGGAGGAATTTTGTCCCACTCCTCTTTGCAGTTCTTCTTCAAGTCATTAAGGTTTCGAGGCTGACGTTTGGCAACTCGAACCTTCAGCTCCCTCCACAGATTTTCTATGGGATTAAGGTCTGGAGACTGGCTAGGCCACTCCAGGACCTTAATGTGCTTCTTCTTGAGCCACTCCTTTGTTGCCTTGGCCGTGTGTTTTGGGTCATTGTCATGCTGGAATACCCATCCACGACCCATTTTCAATGCCTTGGCTGAGGGAATGAGGTTCTCACCCAAGATTTGATGGTACATGGCCACGTCCATCGTCCCTTTGATGCGGTGAAGTTGTCCTGTCCCCTTAGCATAATGTTTCCACCTCCATGTTTGACGGTGGGGATGGTGTTCTTGGGGTCATAGGCAGCATTCCTCCTCCTCCAAACACCGCGAGTTGAGTTGATGCCAAAGAGCTCCATTTTGGTCTCATCTGACAACAACACTTTCACCCAGTTCTCCTCTGAATCATTCAGATGTTAATTGGCAAACTTCAGACGGGCATGTATATGTGCTTTCTTGAGCAGGGGGACCTTGCGGGCTCTGCAGGATTTCAGTCCTTCACGGCGTAGTGTGTTACCAATTGTTTTCTTGGTGACTATGCTCCCAGCTGCCTTGAGATCATTGACAAGATCCTCCCGTGTAGTTCTGGGCTGATTCCTCACCGTTCTCATGATCATTGCAACTCCACGAGGTGAGATCTTGCATGGAGCCCCAGGCCGAGGGAGATTGACAGTTCTTTTGTTTTTCTTCCATTTGCGAATAATCACACCAACTGTTGTCACCTTCTCACCAAGCTGCTTGGCGATGGTCTTGTAGCCCATTCCAGCCTTGTGTAGGTCTACAATCTTGTCCCTGACATCCTTGGAGAGCTCTTTGGGCTTGGCCATGGTGGAGAGTTTGAAATCTGATTGATTGATTGCTTCTGTGGACAGGTGTCTTTTATACAGGTAACAAACTGAGATTAGGAGCACTCCCTTAGTGTGCTCCTAATCTCAGCTCGTTACCTGTATAAAAGACACCTGGGAGCCAGAAATCTTTCTGATTGAGAGGGGGTCAAATTCATATTTCCCTCATTAAAATGCAAATCAATTTATAACATTTTTGACATGCGTTTTTCTGGATTTTTTTGTTGTTATTCTGTCTCTCACTGTTCAAATAAACCTACCATTAAAATTATAGACTGATCAGTTCTTTGTCAGTGGGCAAACGTACAAAATCAGCAGGGGATCAAATACTTTTTTCCCTCACTGTACATGACTGACTGGAACTACTTTTCCATTGAACTGCAGTAGGAAGGAATGGAAACACAAGTATGCATGTACTGTAGCTACTTTAAAAACACATTAAACAATGGTGTACAGATGTTGTGTCTTAATTTGATCATCCTGTTGTTGCAGGAATTGTTCTGCACTGCAGGAAATGCAAACTTGTAGTGCATCCAAGATTTAAAAAGTATTCTAAAGTTTGTAATTTCCATTTTAAAATGTCAGACTTGATTTTCCCTAACGGAAATTAACTCGAAATAATGTTTATGACCTCAAATAACAATAACTGTAACGACCCTTTTTATTATGAACTTGGATATCAACGTTGCCACTTCAGCATACTTATGTGGCACAGTCGATGCCATGCAGGGCTACAGGCCAGAAGTTCAAGGGTTTGCCGACCACCACAGACAAACTCACTCTCTCTGCCTGTTTCATTACGGCCCTGCCACACTATAGCCATCGGGCGTCTGGCATTGCCATCAGCGGTTGAGGCTATGCTTCCTTTGAAATCAATGAAAGCTGATTCACTGCCTGTGTTGCGCTTGCGTTGCATCATGTCCAATGGCAACGTCCAGCTCAAGAATCAGAGGTTCAATTCTCGATGGCTGATGGAAACGTTCATTCTATCTTGTGAATTGAAATAATGACAAATAAAGTTGATTTTGGTTGCATATGGCAACGACTATACACCACTGGTTATTTTAGTAAGATTTATGAAGTCAAGAAGCTACTACTACTAGCTAGCTAGTTACATTGACTAGCTAGGTTCAAAAGGTTAAAAAGCAGCTTGTGAAATTAGAGGATCATTTAGTACAACCACTAGCAACAATTTAGTGAGTACTTGCGAAAAACTGGACCAAAGCTATATTACATACGCATAATGGATGAATATGGTACAGTACAGTAGGCAAAATAGAATAAAGACTCAGCTCCTCTCCACTCTCAAAACAACGCACTCTGTGTAGCAGGTAAAACTTCACATTGATGTGACGCTGATGACAAATCAACGCAATATATATAGTGGAGCTGAAGAGTAACACTACAATCAGAGCCAGCTGCAGACAATGATCAGCTAGGGGGAAATCAGATGTTCAACATTTTGATGTCATATACAGTGGGGAGAACAAGTATTTGATACACTGCCGATTTTGCAGGTTTTCCTACTTACAAAGCATGTAGAGGTCTGTAATATGTATCATTGGTACACTTCAACTGTGAGAGACGGAATCTAAAACAAAAATCCAGAAAATCACATTGTATGATTTTAAAGTAATTAATTTGCATTTTATTGCATGACATAAGTATTTGATACATCAGAAAAGCAGAACTTAATATTTGGTACAGAAACCTGTCTTTGCAATTACAGAGATCATACATTTCTTGTAGTTCTTGACCAGGTTTGCACACACTGCAGCAGGGATTTTGGCCCACTCCTCCATAGAGACCTTCTCCAGATCCTTCAGGTTTCGGGGCTGTCGCTGGGCAATACGGACTTTCAGCTCCCTCCAAAGATTTTCTATTGGGTTCAGGTCTGGAGACTGGCTAGGCCACTCCAGGACCTTGAGATGCTTCTTACGGAGCCACTCCTTAGTTGCCCTGGCTGTGTGTTTCGGGTCGTTGTCATGCTGGAAGACCCAGCCACGACCCATCTTCAATGCTCTTACTGAGGGAAGGAGGTTGTTGGCCAAGATCTCGCGATACATGGCCCCATCCATCCTCCCCTCAATACGGTGCAGTCGTCCTGTCCTCTTTGCAGAAAGGCATCCCCAAAGAATGATGTTTCCACCTCCATGCTTCACGGTTGGGATGGTGTTCTTGGGGTTGTACTCATCCTTCTTCTTCCTCCAAACACGGCGAGTGGAGTTTAGACCAAAAAAGCTATATTTTTGTCTCATCAGACCACATGACCTTCTCCCATTCCTCCTCTGGATCATCCAGATGGTCATTGGCAAACTTCAGACGGGCCTGGCCATGCGCTGGCTTGAGCAGGGGGACCTTGCGTGCGCTGCAGGATTTTAATCCATGACGGCGTAGTGTGTTACTAATGGTTTTCTTTGAGGCTGTGGTCCCAGCTCTCTTCAGGTCATTGACCAGGTCCTGCCGTGTAGTTCTGGGCTGATCCCTCACCTTCCTCATGATCATTGATGCTCCACGAGGTGAGATCTTGCATGGAGCCCCAGACCGAGGGTGATTGACCGTCATCTTGAACTTCTTCCATTTTCTAATAATTGCGCCAACAGTTGTTGCCTTCTCACCAAGCTGCTTGCCTATTGTCCTGTAGCCCATCCCAGCCTTGTGCAGGTCTACAATTTTATCCCTGATGTCCTTACACAGCTCTCGGGTCTTGGCCATTGTGGAGAGGTTGGAGTCTGTTTGATTGAGTGTCTGGACAGGTCTCTTTTATACAGGTAACGAGTTCAAACAGGTGCAGTTAATACAGGTAATGAGTGGAGAACAGGAGGGCTTCTTAAAGAAAAACTAACAGGTCTGTGAGAGACGGAATTCTTACTGGTTGGTAGATGATCAAATACTTATGTCATGCAATAAAATTCAAATTAATTATAAAAAAATCCTACAATGTGATTTTCTGGATTTTTGTTTTAGATTCCGTCTCTCACAGTTGAAGTGTACCTATGATAAAAATTACAGACCTCTACATGCTTTGTAAGTAGGAAAACCTGCAAAATCGGCAGTGTATCAAATACTTGTTCTCCCCACTGTAATTATATAAAATATTTGAAACAAATTTTTCACCAACAGGTACCACACAACCAATAAACAAAGCATACCGACTTCGGGCACTTCAATATCATGGTTTGCGTTTTCAACACCACAATAAATAGATGTCAATCTCGACAAACAGAAAATACATCCCTCCATACCTTGTAGGCTTACCCAGTATCAAAGGCTTGGCTTGAGAATCCCTGAATATCATTAAACTTTTGGGTGTTTTGTAACAGATGTCTCTTTCCATTCATCAAATGGCCGCTGCACAGTTTGGATTGATTTGATTGAGTCAATAAAAAAAAATACATATACACACAGTATAAAGGTTTTTCAAAGTGACCGAGATTGCACAATAAAGTCGGATTTATTTCCATTGTGGTCCCTATTTTCTTGCATAGATACATATACAATTACATAGGTACAGATACATTACAGAGATACAGATACAATTACATAGATACAGACAAAAAATGCTAGACCTCTAGATGAGTACGAGGGGGGAGTTTAAATACAATTCTTACAAGCTTGTTTTGGCTGGTCTGTAGCTTATTCTTTAGATGTTTGGGGCTACTGGTGAACCACTGGACTAGCGCACTTGACAGAGTCTTTAGGGTGTCTATATAGCTAGGTTTCCATCCAATAAGCGACAGATTTTCATGTGAATATTCAAAACTTTGCATAAAAACAATATGGTCATTTTCCCATCAGAGTTGTGTTTCCATAAATACGTAGTCCACATACAAATAACTTTTGTAGTTAAATTCCCATGTACCGAATAAAAAATACAAGTTAAATGGTTTCCATCGCATTTTAAACTCTAAGCCTACCGATTGTTTTGTCACAAAAAATATTTTGCTATGGTATAGTAAATGTGCCCACTCTGGTATTGGCACGTGCGCTCTAGCCAACAACTCGCAGATACAGTGCGAGATAATGATGAGATTATTGCGGACAAAAGTGCAAGATTATTTTTATTTGTCAAACGGCAGCCAAGCATCGATCATGTAACCAGAATAAGACCCTTGATATTTATTGAAAGGAGCATCAAGCTCATCACCTTGCACTTTCACCACCCTGTGAAGGTCATCATAAATTATTTCATCTGTAGCCTAATAAACTGAATGCTTTCCCATGATATCGTGACATTTTTTAACCGACATGTACATTACTCACATAAAAAGGATGGATGGAAACCTGGTTAATATCAAGTCATTTTGAGGATGCTGGAATTATATTTTGGATGAACCTGTGCATGCCTACAGTAGACTTTTGAAGTAGCCTAATCAGATTAAAACATTGTGACTGGGTGTGTTCATGCCACATACAAAAGGTAATACATTTTCAAAGTAAATATTTAGGCTATATTGAAGCTTTAGGTTCTAGGTGCACATGGAATAGGCTCGGATTGGAGAGGAAGCAGAGACCACGTTAAGCTTTCCTGAATAACTGGGGCTGCCGGGAGCATATGTGGCCACATTATTATAGGACGATTTGGGAAAGTGATGATCTGCAACAGACAGCACATCTCAGTATCAGAAGTAAAAATACATCCAGCCTGGCCTGCTACTGTGCTTTTCTAGACCTTATAAACTGTCGAGAGTAGACCCACAACTGATCCAAATGGAATGAAACATTCAAATCACAATTTTGCGTCATTATTCAAATTACATTTTCACTGCAGCCTAGAGTAGAATTTTGAATTGCCCCTAAACAAAATCAATAGGGGAGCTTTTTGAGCTGCGTGTCTCATGTCTTCAATGTTATTTCCTGCACAATGATGCACCTGGCCTCAGCTATTCCTATTTGTTCTTGTGGATTCATATTGAAAATGTATGCAGCTTTGAATACTTTTATGTGTGGTATGATTGCCAGTTAGCCTATTGCAGATCTAGACAAATGGTGCACCTACCACTATTGTCACGATGAATGGTGGATAGAGGGCAGGATAGACTGGTAGACTACATTGAGTATACCAAACATTAGGAATACCTTCCTAATATTGAGTTGCACCCCCTGTTCAAAGGCACTTCAATCTTTTGTCTTGCCCATTCAACCTCTGAATGGCACACATACACATTGGCACACATACACATACACGTCTCAATTGTCTCAAGGCTTAAACATCCTTCTTTAATCTGTCTCCTCCCCTTCATCTATACTGATTGAAGTGGATTTCACAAGTGACATCAATAAGGGATCATAGATTTCACCTGGATTCATCTGGTCAGTCTGTCATGGAAAGAGCAGGTGTTCTTAATGTTTTATATACTCAGTGTATATTGACATGTGGTATAGTAACATTTTGAATGCTGAAAAGCGTTGTGCATAAGGGAAGTACCAAAACACCTTGATATAGGGGAGGCGCATGCAAGCAGATGAGGAAATGTGGCTTGGATGGAAGACATTATATAATAAAACATGCAAAAGAGCGAATGTAAACCAGGGAAAAAACACACTACCCTCCCCTGTGCCCGATAGAAAAAAACTAAAAAACTAAATAAAAGTTTGACAACCCTCCCCTATTTTGGAAATGTTGATCTGTCCCTAACAATTCACATTTCCTCTTGCTGCAGGATTATAATCCTGCTGTGTGAAACTGGCTCAAATTAATATACGGCATCTGTACTAACAATCTTGTAGGCTGAGATTTCTTTGTCCGAGAATTGCTATGATTACTTTCCTGACTTCTAAGAATCAAGCAAGGCTCTTCTGAGAATGTCTGTGGTTAAGTGTTCTTAGGCAGTCTATATATGATTGTCAGTATCCTGTTGTAAACAAAAACAATAGACCCTGGACATACTGTCATACACTCCTAAATCCAAATTATGATGCGTGCCAGAATTCATAAGCACTCACACACACACATGCATGCATACGCACACTGACAAATCCTCTCTCCCACATACATTACCTAAGATGACTGATGGGGTGTTTATAGTGCAGTCTGTTCATTTCAGCTCTACGGAATAGCCGGAGGAAGCAGTGAATTACTGTGTCCACACTAGAGGACAAGGCTGTCCTTGTACAGTATCTGTGTCAGGATTGGGTCTACATATCAGTATATCTCTCTCTCACCCACTTTCCTCTGAGCGACCAGGAACAGAGTGTGAACATTTCCAGAGTGCCTCACTTCATCTGTGTCGGCCAGCTGCTCCTCAGACAGTTTGTCAAACAGACAGAGAGGGGTTGATGAGAAAGAGAGAGATGAGATAAATAAAGAAGCAGAAAGTGAAGTGAACACTTTCTTCCCTCATGTGTTTCTTATACAACTCTAGAAATGAAAGATTTAATTAAACCCTCATTCTAATTCTAATTCCCCTCTCCCCCTTATCCCCTCCTCTCCTCCTCCTCTCCCCCTCTCCAGATGGGCGTTCTCTCCTCCTGTCCCCCTGTCTGTCGGAGACCCCCGAGGCACGGGTTCTAGACCGGGCGGTTCTAGAGTCGCGGGTGCGTGAGATGGAGGAGGAGAACCGGCAGATCCGCCTGCAGCTCAGCCAATTGCAGGGCACGGCAGGCCAGCCCGCCGACGGTGGTAACTACGGCAACGCGGCGTGGGGGGCGTCAGCTGACACTGGGCCCGAGGACGTGGAGAACACGGCGGAGGAGAGAGCCAATCACACCGAGTGTCCCCGTTCGCCCACCGTACTGAAGTGTGAGGTGAGCCAGGATCAGATACTTATTTTAGAGCAGCACTGTTTTAGCTGTGTTAGTTTAGCTTCGCTGTTTGGTCATTGGTGTAATGTTGATATGGCGTCATTGGTCTTATGTTCATATATCATTAGTGTTAAATTGATATGTCAAATCTACTGTCAGTGGTGTTTGTGTTTTGGATAAAATAACATAGTCATAGTGAAATAATATGGCTATTGTGCTAAAATGTAGACATAGGGAGTCGATATTCCCAACAGTGTTGATGGCATCGCTTGTGGCTAATTCTGCCCTCTCTCTTCTGTGCAGCTGATTCATGTAGCGTGCGTGTGTGCCGGTCACAACGCCAGCAGAGATGTGGTCACCCTGGTCAAGTCCATCCTGTTCCACAGGTAACACAACAGAGCTACACATACAACTACACCTACTGCTATAGCTACAGCTAAACCTAATATAGCAACAATAGTTGTTTATTCTACTTGATAAATCCTAAACTAATAAGGCTGAAGTCAATTCAAAGGCCACTTGAGATAATTATTAATTAATTAATTATTGGACTCATGGGAAGTTTTGTGACTTTAGGAAATGTCAGGACCTTCTTAATCAGAGAGATTAGGCACTTGAGTAGCTCTTGGCATATGTATTTCTCTCTCTCTCTCTCTCTCTCTCTCTCTCTCTCTCTCTCTCTCGCTCTCTCTCAGGAGAAACCCTCTCCATTTCCACTTCATCACAGATGCAGTAGCCAATCAGATCCTGAGTTCTCTGTTCCAGTCCTGGATGGTTCCGTCTGTACAAGTTAGCTTCTACGACGCAGACGAACTCAAGGTAAATGACCCCCCCCCCCCCATCTTTCCCCTTTAAAGTATTCTCTCCTCCTCTTTTGATGAGCTCTAGCTCAGTGATAGGCAACTCTGGTCCTCAGGGGCCTGAGTGTCTGCTCTATCTTTTAAATCAGTGTTTAGGAAATAATTTGTGTGCACTCTGTGACCAACCATTGACATTTAAGGGGAATTCCACCACTTTCCAATCAATCAGTGGGCAGGAGAAAGAGAAATCCAGTAGATACCGGTTTCACAAGGAACGGAGACCATCGTGTCACCTCAGACGTTTGTGTGTGGTATGTGCATGTACTGTGGGTGGGTGTGTGCGTGTAGCTTTGGCTCTTTGCTATTGATAAAGGGTTCATACAGTAACATATTGTTGCTCAGCTCACATACCAACCTGCCTCGGCCTGTAATATGACTTGGCCCCGTCTCTGTCCCCATCATCACATTCTCTCTCAGCCTCCACAAGCTTAGCAGGAACAAAAGCTCTTTGTGCTTTCAAATGTCTCGACCTACTCAGACAGTTTTTATTAGCTCAGTTCAAACGGAGAAGGAAACACTCGATCTTCTGAGCTGATTATATTTGCAAATTATTCGCTTATGCAGATCCCGTTCTGCAGAATCAAGAGGGATTAATTATCAGACACGGTTGCCCAGATGCATGCCAAAAGTTTCAGTATTCATTGGGAATCCTGGGCATAAAAACAATTACATTTTTTAAAGATTAATGCTATAGAGTAAACAGTAATAATGTTCCAATTGGTTCACCTCTGGTTTAAAGGGTGTTTTAATACTAAAGGGATCTTAGGAGACGGATGGGTGTCTGCGCAAGTTAGCTATTTAAAGAAAGGAGAACACCCTTACATGCCTGACAAAGAGACACAGTGGTATTGCTTCTAAAAATTATTTTTCATACCTTGCAACTTTATATTCCCTTTTCTTTTGAAATCAAAATGTTCTGTGAGGTCTAAAGTTGTTCAACCTCACTCTTGCTTTCTCTCTCCATCCCTCCATCTTCTCCTCTCTTCCAGTCGGAGGTGTCATGGATACCTAACAAGCACTACTCAGGTATCTATGGTCTGATGAAGCTGACTCTAACCAAAGCGCTGCCCTCTGACCTCACAAAGGTCATTGTCCTGGATACGGACATCACCTTCGCAACCGACATCGCTGAGCTCTGGGCCATCTTCAGGAAGTTCACTGGTACAACCTTTGACCTTGATAAACATTTCTGGTTGATTGGTTGAATAATTAATACATTGGTTGGGTGATAAAGCAAATGAGGGAATTGTAAAATGTTGGTTATAAAACAAAAATCCCTAGAGGACAAAAATACCTTTTGATAAACTAGTAGTGCAAAAGCTGTCTATATGCTGAAGACTCCACCTCATTACTAATGATAATCAGCATTTTAAAATCCGGATGAATGATGATTGGTGATGCTGTGATTGCAGACAAGCAGGTGATAGGTCTGGTGGAGAACCAGAGTGACTGGTACCTGGGGAACCTGTGGAAGAACCACAAACCCTGGCCCGCCCTGGGACGAGGCTTCAACACTGGGGTTATCCTGCTCTACCTGGAGAGGCTGCGACGGATTGGCTGGGAGCAGATGTGGAGGCTGACCGCCGAAAGAGAGCTAATGAGCATGCTCAGTACCTCGCTGGCTGACCAGGTCTGTTTATTCTAGTCTAGTCTATTGTCTTTATTCCAAATATTATGAGATACTCTTTAGATCATTACATACATAACAGATGTTAATATAGGGCAGGGATCATCAACTAGATTAAGCTGAGGGACGATTTTTTTCTTGAGTGTATGGTCAGAGGGCCGGAACATAATTACAAATAATTTGCAGACTGCAAATTGACCACAACAAGCTCTAATGTTTGACTAAAACATAATCATTGCTCACATTTGTAGACGAACACGTGTCTCTCTATTATGCTTGGGAATACTTGGGAACAGATTTCTTGAATTAAAATCACTTGGAGCTGATTTCCTGGTGTTTCTACAGTCATTTATGTCCAACAATTAAAATGATAAAAAAATATATTGTAAAAAATGTGCCCACGAGCCGTCAGTTGGGGATCCCTGATATAGGGTAATCTTATGCCTCAAAGCATACTGTGTATGAGGCAGATGGTAATGTAAGTATGTAGGACGTATCTAATGAACATTTGGAGCATGTGTCAATGTGTACTATTGTGTGCCAGAGTGCTATATGATCTTAATGTCAAAATGAGTGTGTATAATACACTCTTAGAAAAAAAGGTGATATCTAGAACCTAAAGGGGTTCTTCAGCTGTCCCCATAGGAGAACCCTTTGAATAACCCTTTTTGGTTCTTGGTAGAACCCTTTTGGTTCCAGGTAGAACCCTTTTGAGTTCCATGTAGAACCCTTTACATAGAGGGTTCTACATGGAACCCAAAAGAGTTGAACCTGGAACCAAAAAGGGTTATCCTATGGGGACAGCCAAAGAACCCTTTTGGAACCCTTTTTTCTTTGTATTAGACAGGTGTTTAATGTGAGTGGGTAATCTTGTGTGCAGGACATCTTTAATGCGTTCATTAAGCAGAACCCAGTCCTAGTGCATCAGCTGCCCTGCTTCTGGAATGTTCAGCTGTCTGACCACACACGCTCCGAACAGTGCTACACAGAGGTGTCTGACCTCAAGGTAGGGCTATGCAGTGAAATACACACACTCACATACACACACCATCAAGCGCACACGCACACACACACGCGCACACCATAGCAAAACCCCTCACTTCTTTCCTTAAGAATGTACTGCGTCTAGTCATCTGGCTACGGGTCACCATGGTAACATGTTTATGTCCCGTGTCAGGTGATCCACTGGAACTCTCCTAAGAAACTTCGTGTGAAGAACAAGCATGTGGAGTTCTTCAGGAACCTATACTTAACCTTCCTTGAGTACGATGGGAACCTACTAAGACGAGAGCTGTTTGGCTGCCCCAGCCAGGCCACCTCAGAGAGTGTACGGGTAAGTAAAACATTACCATAATGTTAACCATAACATTTAACAAACCACTCCCTAACACCTCAAAGAGGTTTTAACATTCACCATACCCTTTATTCACCATACTATGATATCCATGGACATCCAGCCAGAATACAACAGAGAGTGTACAGGTGTACCGCATGGTCTCGTCACCTCTGACTGCATGGTGTCATGAAACCATGTTAGCCTATTAGAGTGAATATTTACAATCTAAACATTGGTTTTGACCTCCCTCTGTCCATCCCTCTCCAGTTACAAGAAGCTCTGGAGGAGCTGGATGAAGAAGACCAGTGTTATGACTTCCGGCGGGAGCGAATCACAGTGCACCGCGTTCACCTTTACTTTCTGCAGTACGAGTACACGCCCACCGGGGACGACACGGACGTCACGCTGGTCGCACAGCTCTCCATGGACAGGTAAACACTCACCTTATACCTCTGACCCTACTGGCCTTTGGTTTACTAGTTGTTGGAGATGTGAGCATGAATTTATTATCACGTTATGGCTCATGAGGAGTGCAGCTCTCCACAAATATGATTGTATTTTGCTTCTTTCTCTACTTCCTCCTCTTCCTCTTCCCCCTCCTCTACCTTTTCATCTCTACTTCCACCACTGCTTTTATAATCATTATGTACTATACATCTCTGTATCTCTACTTCTCTATTTTAATCATCAGTTTTATATCATTTCTATTTCTCTCAGGTTACAGATGCTGGAGGCCATATGTAAGCACTGGGAAGGCCCTATCAGCCTGGCACTGTACATGTCAGACGCTGAGGCCCAACAGTTCCTGCGTTACGCCCAGGCCTCCGAGGTGCTGAAGAACCGTAAGAACGTGGGCTACCATATCGTTTACAAGGAGGGCCAGTTCTACCCCGTCAACCTGGTGAGAAATGTGGCACTGAGGAACGCCAACACACCCTATGTGTTCCTGGCAGACGTGGACTTCCTGCCCATGTACGGCCTCTATGATTACCTCAGGTGAGTTGTAGTTCTTCCTGAAGATGTTCCATCATAAACATAGACCGAACACTGGCTGAAGAAATGTATTAAAATGTAGTCATTTAGCAGCCAGTTTAATCCAAAGCAATTTACAGACAACATATGTATGATGTTCATATATGGCCCACGTGGGAGTCGAACCCACAGCTAAGGTGTTGCCAGCAATGCATTCCAACCAACTAGTGGCAGCTGTGGCTCTAGCTGATGTACAGTATTGGTTGTAAATTAATGGTTTCTCTATCTTATCCCCACAGAAAGTCAGTGGTCCAGTTAGACATGGCCCACACTAAGAAGGCTCTGGTGGTACCGGCCTTTGAGACGCTGCGCTACCGCCTCTCCTTTCCCAAATCCAAAACTGAGCTGCTGTCCATGCTGGACATGGGGACCCTCTACACCTTCAGGTACACCAGCACTAACAGCTCACCCCATTGGTCAATCTGGCTTGTAGATCAAGAGGTTTGATTGGTCCTTCTGAAATAGACCCAGATGAGATAACTTGGAGCATCCTGCCTGATTTTGATAGTATATTTAGTACATTGATTATATTGATATGTTGAAGTCATTTGATAATATGTATACAGTGCATTCGGAAAGTATTCAGACCCCTTGACTTTTTCCACATTTTGTTACGTTACAGCCTTATTCTAAAATTGATTAAATAAAAACATTTCCTCATCAATCTACACACAATACCCCATAATGACAAAGCGAAAACAGGTTTTTAGAAATGTTTGCAAATATATTAACCTTATTTACATAAGTATTCAGACCCTTTGCTATGAGACTCGAAATTGAGCTCAGGTACATCCTGTTTCCATTGATCATCCTTGAGATGTTTCACCTGTGGTAAATTCAATTGATTGGACATGATTTGGAAAGGCACACACCTGTCTATATAAGGTCCCACAGTTGACAGTGCATGTCAGAGCAAAAACCAAGCCATGAGGGCGAAGGAATTGTCCGTAGAGCTCCGAGACATGATTGTGTCGAGGCACAGATCTGGGGAAGGGTACCAAAAAATGTCTGCAGCATTGAAGGTCCCCAAGAAGTGGCCTCCATCATTGTTAAATGGAAGAAGTTTGGAACCAGCGAGACTCTTCCTAGGGATGGCCGCCTGGCCAAACTGAACAATCGGGGTAGAAGGGCCTTGGTCAGGGAGGTGACCAAGAACCCGATGGTCACTCTGACAGAGCTCCAGAGTTCCTCTGTGGAGATGGGAGAAACTTCCAGAAGGACAACCATCTCTACAGCACTCCACCAATCAGGCCTTTATGGTAGAGTGGCAAGACGGAAGCCACTCCTCAGTAAAAGGCACATGACAGCCCACTTGGAGTTTGCCAAAAGGCACCTAAAGGACTCTCAGACCATGAGAAACATGATTATTTTATCTGATGAAACCAAGATTAAACTCTTTGGCCTGAATGCCAAGCGTCACGTCTGGAGGAAACCTTGCACCATCCCTACGGTGAAGCATGGTGGTGGCAGCATAATTCTGTGGGGATGTTTTTCAGCGGCAGGGACTGGGAGACAAGTCAGGATCGAGGGAAAGATGAAGGGAGAGATGAGCAGATTAAAGTACAGAGAGATCCTTGATGAAAACCTGCTCCAGAGTGCTCAGGACCTCAGACTGGGGCGATGGTTCACCTTCCAACAGGACAACGACCCTAAGCACACAGCCAAGACAACGCAGGAGTGGCTTCGGGACAAGTCTCTGAATGTCCTTGAGTGGCCCAGCCAGAGCCCGGACATGAACCCGATCGAACATCTCTTGAGAGACCTGAAAATAGCTGTGCAGCGACTCTCCCCATCCAACCTGACAGAGCTTGAGAGGATCTGCACAGTAGAATGGAGAAACTCCCCAAATACAGGTGTGCCAAGCTTGTAGCGTCATACCCAAGAAGACTCGAGGCTGTAATCGCTGCCAAAGGTGCTTCAACAAAGTACTGATTGAAGGGTCTGAAGACTTATGTAAATGTGATTTTTCCGTTTTTAATTTTTAATAATTTTGCTAAAATTCTTCGACATGTTTTTGCTTTGTCATTATGGGGTATTGTGTGTAGATTGATGAGGGGGGGGGGGGGGGGACAATTTAATCCATTTTAGAATAAGGCTGTAACGTAACAAAATGTGGAAAAAGTCAAGGGGTCTGAATACTTTCCGAATGCACTTCATGCAATCTAGTTCAAAACTATTATTAACACACCTGTACACGTCTCTCTCTCCTTGCCTTCCCCAGGTATCACGTCTGGACCAAGGGCCATGCTCCTACCAACTACGCCAAGTGGCGGACAGCCACCACGCCCTATAAGGTGGAGTGGGAGGCGGACTTTGAGCCCTACGTGGTGGTGAGGCGGGACTGTCCTGTGTACGACCAGCGCTTCGTGGGCTTTGGCTGGAACAAGGTCTCCCATATCATGGAGCTGGATGCACAGGTACAGTATGGAGGATAGTGGTGGGGTGTTAGAATAGAATATATTTATTTTCCTCCAGGACACATTATCACACCACAATACATTTACACACACTGTGTAGACCAAACAACCATAGCAGACAAGACGGGCAGACAAAGAGATGTAGTTAAAGTCTGGATACACAAAAAAATGGTTGTTAAAGTTATTGTTCAGATTTTATCCTCAAAGACTCTACTCCCAAATAATCTGCACATAATAACTCCTTATGATTTCAGTTTATTCCAAAACCTCAACTCATGTTTGGAATCCTGTTAAGGTTATGCTAATGATCAGATCAGATGTGATTCGCAGTAGACCTCTGTTATTAGGTTTAATGCTTTCGCTAAGTCAGGAATAATAGCTATTGTAACGGCCAATAAATCAAAGTCAAGCTGTGACCTTTCAGTGTTCAACACCTCAGAGCAAAGAACGTGACTTTGTTTCTCGTGTCTTAAATGATTCAGTCACAGCCGGGACTGCAGATGAGTATTAGCTACGTAGCTAAAATGCTAAAATGTGGTGCCTGTTGTACATGGACCTTGTCCAATAAACAAATAAAAAAATGAACTTTTTCCCGCCATTCCCACCCCCCAGGAGTACGACCTGATGGTTCTGCCCAACGCGTTCATGATCCACATGCCACACGCACCCAGTTTCGACATCTCCAAGTTCCGCTCCAGCCCGAGCTACCGCTACTGCCTGCAGACCCTGAAAGAAGAGTTCCACCAAGACCTGTCCCGGAAGTACGGCGCAGCTGCCCTCAAGTACCTTACTGCTCAGAGGAACATCTAAACCAGGACTCCCAAGGGCCACTGGGTTCCATACTTAGGGCCCCAATGGCCCCACTGGCCCCCATGCTGCTCCCTGGCAAGGCTAAAGGCGTTCGGGAATATTGGCAACTATCAGCCAATATCACTACTAAGCTTGGATATCAAGATGGAGCTTTAAAGTCTTGTAGAACATTCTGGAGATGTGTTAGCTAAAATTTCTGGGGTGGTTTGGGCTGGGATGACCCACCCAACTATGCTGTAATGGATTATGACCCAAACTGGAATAAAAACAAAGAACCAAACAGAACAGACATGACAGTTGTCACAAGATGTTGGGCTCACTGGGAAGAAGTTCCTCTGAGAGGGATGAGTGGTTGACTGCTTTAAGTCTGAGAGTAAGTGACAATTATCATGATTTGTTCTGACGATCAGGGCCTTTTCTGACCAATCCGATGTATTTTCCTCAGAAAAGGCCCTGATCGTCAGAACAAATCATGATAATTGTCACTCAAGGACAGGAAACTTGGAAAATACAGAACTGAAAGAAAGCGAAGTTGCATCTTCCCTGGTCTCTTCAAGGGGACGAATCGGAATCACGTTCGGAGTGACCAATCGAACTGGAGAAATATTTAAGCCTTATCATTTTCCATTATATTTAATAAGATATTTAATGATATCTGTTTTTTCTCAATGTAAATGATTATCAATTAATAACAAACAAATATGGCATATATATGTTTTGATTATGATGTTGCATAATAATTACATTATTTTTCCTTTCTCTAATTTTGGGCCCCCTGAAAGGAAAGAGTATGTCCTTGTTTGAAAGCTTCTGAAGGATTGTGCGTGGGGAATAGCCAGGCATCACGGTCAAACTGGACGTTGGGTGTGTGTGTGTGTGTGTGTGTGTGTGTGTGTGCACTCACTGACTAAACAAGCTGCTCACTAACTTGCATCGTCATACTACATGCTTACCACTCAATGTCCTATCATTTTCTCTTTCCTCTACATCATACTAATAACCTGCATTTATCATCCTGCATCTAAAGAATTGCACTACATGATTTTTTTTTTATCATTAGGGAGTAAAAATTCATATATGTATTAATAGTAAGATTGTTGTTTTTCCTCCTGCATATATTTATCCCCTTTAAGCCAAATATGGGCCTAAATTCAGCCAAAAATACAAGTCACTACTGATTGGGACCCCCCCAATGGCTGCAGATAAATGGCCTAGTGTAATTGAATTGTTAAAAATCACTACTGAACTTCCATGAGCGATTGGAGCATTAACAGTGCCATGTCTAGATGAGTGATACACTGTATGTTATGTGTCATCTACTGTAACAAACATATCTCCTTTTACGATTAACCTTTCCCCTTCTCTTTAAAACTTCATTCCTTTTTCTATTTACCCATTCCTTGTTTTTTTCATACACCATCCTGAAACCCACTCCTGTTCTCACAAACCATCCCTTCTTTCTCTAATCCCAACCCCTTCCTAAATCTTTATATGCTACTAATACTGTTTTGAACACTACACATAATCCACGGGACAACCGGGCAGTAACAAATCAACCTTTCAACCCCAATAAAACTACCACTCCAAATACCAAATAATAGGTATACGCCAACAGTCACAATAAACGGCACATGTATTCAAGCCTATTTGCTACTGTAATGACTTTGTAATGAGTGAATGGTTACATATAATAACTATGGGATGGGCACATAACCTGCATCGCTACTATGGGTTAGGTACATACAGAGCTGCCATTGAATGGGATACCAAGGGATGGATCCAGACATCCCCTGCCAACTTCAATGCCTCCCACAACCCCTGTCGACTGTGCTGATTGCGGTAAATGCTAGTGCCTTTGCTGTATTGTGAAACTGGATATTGATTGTACTGCTGTACGTTACCAATGGGGCCTGAGGATAGTCAGGCACTCTATTTATTATTTTAGACTCAAATCAATCATATTTTTCTATGTAGGGGACAAAGTGCTTTAAATAAATCTGCCCTTTTTCTACCAGTTTGTCTGAGGTTTGTCTCCATTAGAACATAAGTGGAACAGATTGAAGGATATGGTATCACCACTATAAGTGGGGAATTATATACACGTTATTTATTCTCAGAGTTAATTGGTTTTAAAACATCAAGGATTCTCCTCATGAATGTTTTTATATGAAGACAATGTCTGCAATGGAATTGACTTCATGAAAGCAAATACACACAGACACATCACCAAGGAGGGAAAAGAAAACAAACTGTAATTCTCTGTCAGCTGTTTGTTATCTTCTGTGACATTTATTACCAGCCTGAAAATTGAATTGTCTCTCATAGATGTATTGCTTGTCTTCAGGAAATAATCGGCCACCAGGCAGGCAGTTATCTTTCACAAAACAGAGAATAAAAAGTGTAAAGTCAAGCATTTCTTCATATCCACTTCGCAATCTCCAATATCTTCAGAAACAACTGACGCATGATGATGATAATCTACGAAAACAGTTGTGTGTCACTCCACTTTATAACCAATAAAAAGTTAGATGTTTTCAAATTACAAAAGGTAGAACGGGTCACAGAGATGATCTATTAATGGGCATTCACTCACAGAAGGCACAACTAATCTACAAATCACCATCATCTAAGTATGACATAAATTGCTGCATATGGATCATTCAAAGATTAGTGGGAAAAAGTCAAATAGAAATTATATACTTATACTAAAAATGTAATCAAGTTAATTTTAAAACAAAAAAAATCATAAAGACTAGACATAATGCAAGAAAGTATCTGCATTCTCATTATGAGAATGAAAAAGCAAGATAGATTGGGCTGATCTAGCATAGAGCTACAGTATCTTCGATTACCTTTTCAAGGAGACACATCAGACAAGTCCTATCAAACCATTAGACATTAGGTCATTCAAAGATGAGCACAATAAAACAATGAATTATCTTCAATGACATCTCTTGATATTTGAATGACCCTGTCAATGACAACCTGGTAGTGATAACCATCTAAAGACTCGTTTGACCTCGCAACATACACAGGGTCAAATTGTTCTGAAGTTCTTCCGAGCCGGTTGGAGGGAAGTGATTTAGTGCATTGCGAATGGATGCGATGCTTCTTTCAAATTGAATTAAATGGTTTATGTAAACCCTCATGACACTTTGTAGGACACATTTACACCACCCTCACTGTCTCTTTCTCCTTCCCTCCGTCCGTCCCTCCTTTACTTCCTCCCCCTCTCTTATCTGCTGGCTAATAATGGAGTAATTGCTGGATGTGGCCCTCTGTAGCTCAGCTGGTAGAGCACGGCGCTTGTAACGCCAAGGTAGTGGGTTCGATCCCCGGGACCACCCATACACAAATTAAATGTATGCACGCATGACTGTAAGTCGCTTTGGATAAAAGCGTCTGCTAAATGGCATATTATTTTATTATTATTATATTATTTATGACGTTACGAATAATCTCGCCCACTGCCCGCATTAGACGTGTTTGACACAAGCACTCTTAATATAACAGGAAGTCACATTAGACCAACCACGTACAGACTTACTGGAAGCTTCTCAAGAGGAGCGGCAGCAACATGAAGCTTGAAGAATCCAGCAGAGGAATGTACTCTTGCTTTACATTGAAATTCAGATACGTCTTTATGAAACTGCTAACTCTGTATTTTGTTCTTCAAGCCTTTTCTAATTTGTGATTTATGAATGGCTGTCTAAATTGGTTTGTTTCTAGGTATGAAATGCTCGGTGTGGAAGCACGGAGACGAGCTGGAGAGCTATTTTTAAACTGTGCAGTGTGCTAGGCTAGATATATTTAGACAGACTTGAACCTTTGTGCTCCAAACAGACACAATCTGAATTACACAACAGTTTCTAAGAATGTCCTATCAATGTACAAAGAGAATAAAAAATGTCAGTGTTGCAAATGAGTTGGGTAATATGATCAATGATGTTCTGTTTTAGATATATTTTCCCCCAGTTTCCAAAAAAGACTGGGGTCACAAATGAGTTAGCTTGGAAAATCTAGAGGGTACACTGCAAAATGACCACAACTAATCCCAAAAAAAGATTATATTTGAAAATAATCATTTTTTACCTTGATTACATTGAGACACGATCACGTCTCTTTTTTTTAATGGGAATACTTGGGAACAGATTTCCTAAATTAAATGAATGTTTTGATGTATTCCTGGTGATTTTAAAGTATTTTTTTAAACTACAAACGACCCCCCAAAAATCACATTCCCAGTGGGTCAGAAGTTTACATACGCTCAATTAGTATTTGGTAGCATTGCCTTTAAATTGTTTAACTTGGGTCAAACATTTCGGGTAGCCTTCCACAAGCTTTCCACAATAGGTTGGGTGAATTTTGGCCCATTCCTCCTGACAGAGCTGGTGTAACTGAGTCAGGTTTGTAGGCCTCCTTGCTTGCACATGCTTTTTCAGTTCTGCCCACAAATGTTCTATAGGATTGAGGTCAGGGGCTTTGTAATGGCCAATCCAATACCTTGACTTTGTTGTCCTTATGCCATTTTGCCACAACTTTGGAAGTATGTTTGGGGTCATTGTTCATTTAGAAGACCCATTTGCGACCAAGCTTTAACTTCCTGATTGATGTCTTGAGATGTTGCTTCAATATATCCACATCATTTTCCTTCCTCATGATGCTATCTATTTTTTGAAGTGCACCAGTCCCTCCTGCAGCAAAGCACTCCCACAGCATGATGCTGCCACCCCCGTGCTTCACGGTTGGGATGGTGTTCTTCGGCTTGCAAGCGACCCCTTTTTTCCTCCAAACATAACGATGGTCATTATGGCCAACCAGTTCTATTTTTATTTCATCAGACCAGAGGACATTTCTCCAAAAAGTACGATCTTTGTCCCCATGTGCAGTTGCAAACCGTAGTCTGGCTTTTTTAAGGCGGTTTAGGAGCAGTGGCTTCTTCCTTGCTGAGTGGCCTTTCAAGTTATGTCGATATAGGACTCGTTTTACTGTGGATATAGATACTTTTGTACCTGTTTCCTCCAGCATCTTCACAAGGTCCTTTGCTGTTGTTCTGGGATTGATTTGCACTTTTCGCACCAAAGTACGTTCATCTCTAGGAGACAGAACGCGTCTCCTTCCTGAGCGGTATGATGGCTTCGTGGTCCCATGGTGTTTATACTTGCATACTATTGTTTGTACAGATGAATGTGGTACTTTCATGTGTTTGGAAATTGCTCCCAATGATGAACCAGACTTGTGGAGGTGTACACATTTTCTTCTGAGGTCTTGGCTGATTTATTTTGGTTTTCCCATGATGTCAAGCAAAGAGGCACTGAGTTTGAAGGTAGGCCTTGAAATACATCCACAGGTACACCTCCAATTGACTCAAATGATGTCAATTAGCCTATCAGAAGCTTCTAAAGCCCTGACATCATTTTCTGGAATTTTCCAAGCTGTCGAAATGCACAGTCAATTTAGTGTATGTAAACTTCTGACCCACTGGAATTGTGATACAGTGAATTATAAGTGAAATAATCTGTCTGTAAACAATTGTTGGAAAAATTACTTGTAGTAGATGTCCTAACCGACTTGCCAAAACTATAGTCTGTTAACAAGACATTTGTGGAGTGGTTGAAAAATGAGTTTGAATGACTCCATCCTAAGTGTATGTAAAATTCCGACTTAAACTGTATATATACAGCTCTGGAAAAAAGACCACTGCACAATTATAAGTTTCTCTGGTTTTACTATTTATAGGTATGTGTTTGGATAAAAATAACATTTTTGTTTTATTCTATAAACTACTGACAACCTTTCTCCCAAATTCCCCCCCAAAATATTGTTATATAGAGCATTTATTTGCAGAAAATGACAACTGGTCAAAATAACAAAAAAGATGCAGTGTTGTCAGACCTCGAATAATTCAAAGAAAATAAGTTCATGTTAATTTTTAAAGAACACAATACTAATGTTTTAACTTAGGAAGAGTTCAGAAATCAATATTTTGTGGAATAACCCTGATTTTCAATCACAGCTTTCATGCGTCTTGGCATGCTCCCCACCAGTCTTTCACATTGATGTTGGGTGACTTTATGCCACTCCTGGTGCAAAAATTCAAGCAGCTCAGCTTTGTTTGATGGCTTTTGACCATCCATCTTCCTCTTGATCACATTCCAGAAGTTTTCAATGGGGTTCAGGTTTGGAGATTGGGCTGGCCAGGGTCTTGATCTGGTGGTCCTCCATCCACACCTTGATTGACCTGGCTGTGTGGCATGGCGCATTGTCCTGCTGGAAAAAACAATCCTCAGAGTTGGGGAACAATTTCAGAGCAAAAGGAAGCAAGTTTTCTTCCAGGACAACCTTGTACGTGGCTTGATTAATGCGTCCTTCACAAAGACAAATCTGCCCGATTCCAGCCTTGCTGAAGCACCCCCAGATCATCACCGATCCTCCACCAAATTTCACAGTGGGTGCCAGACACTGTGGCTTGTAGGCCTCTCCAGGCCTCCGTCTAACCATTAGACAACCAGGTGTTGGGCAAAGCTGAAATTATTTTTGTAGGTCACTTGATGTCATCCTACGGTTGTTGAGTGACATTCGAATGAGTTGGCGGTCATCCCGGTCAGTAGAGAGTCGTTTTCGCCCTCTGCCGGTCTGTAGCTTTGTTGTCCCCAATGTCTGCTGCTTGACCTTGTTCTTATGAACCACCGTCTTTGAAATTTTAAGGATGGAAGCAACCTGACGCTCACTCTATCCCTCTGCCAGTAAAGCTAGAATTGAGCCCTTCTTTTCCTCACTCAAAACTTTCCTTTTCAACTCTTTTGTATATAATTTTTTATTTTACTAAAAACTTTGGGGGGCCGCTTGTTGTCAACCCCTGATACAGTATGATTACTCTCTCTTGGTGTCATTTTGTGCCACTGTGCTGGCAGACAATCCCAGACTGCCGAGGAGTGCTGGAGATAGACCCATCAGGGGACAGAGTGGGTGGCAGCGGTCTCATTACTGGTGTCAGCAGTGGGATCGATGTCCTACCTCCGAGTCTCCAAATAAAAATGAACTCCCATGACCACCCCCCTCCACACTACTCTTCCACCTCCGCCTCCAATGAATCAATGGCAATAAACGCTCCCTGTCTTTATTTTCCACTCCGTTCGGTCAATAAAGAGTCCCCTAACAATCCATCCCTCTCTACTCCCGGTCGGGGGGGATGAAAATATATCTTTCATACTTTAAGGTCTTTATTGTCCCGCCCTATAGGGATACTCTTATGGAGCAGACTATTTGTTTACTGGATGATTATTGGAGGACTATTTGTTTATCTTATTTCTGGAGGGTTTTGTTTGTTACTTGATATCTGTAATCCCAGGCAATTTCTTTCCTCTAGGCTACATGGATCAATATGAAGCTGGGGTCAAAGGGTGCAGGTCGTGAGGGTTGGCGGTGGCATTTACAGTCATCAACAAGGGTCAGGAGAGCATCTAGATCTATAGCGCCTTGTAATTGTTTTTCTCCAATTGGACTTTTGCAGCTAGAACTGATTATGGATACAGTGACTTGTTTATTGTACTGAGGTTTAGTTCACTGATGCTCATGGACTCCATTGACATTTTGATGTTCTGTAATTTTTTCAAGGTGGGTGTGTGAATACAGAAGAGATCAATAGAATGCTCAGGTATTCTTGATTTTATAGCAGTTTAAGCTACAGAAGACCTTTCTGATGATAAAGCCTGCACTGTTTAAAGTGCTGTATAGATGTTCAAGAAGGTGTTAGAAGGCCAGAAGAAGAATCCATATTAGATGAACAACTTGGGTTTATGAGTTAAAGTTCTAAAGATGAATAGTTGTTTGGAGAAGGCTTCAATCAGCCTGGACTGGAAATGTAGAAAGGCTGTTATTGATATCTTTTGAAAGGTGTGTTTGGCCTTGTCTTGGTGTTATTATGTAGAAAATTGGCAGTTAGTTGCTAAGGAGAGTTTTGAGTGCGCCTGCCATCGAACACACACACACACAGTGTTCTGCCCCTGAGGTGCAGCATGTTGCTGTCAGTAAACAATGAATAAAGATGGTCTACATACACTTCAGAATGATGTGCTCTCATTTCAAAGTTTTGGACAGTGAACAACACTTGAAGTGTTTACCAATGTAAAAGCAATGAAGTGTGAATCATATTAACAGCAGTTCAAGATGAGATCAGTGGTGTAGTTTACCTACTTCTTTGCAGGACAGTTTTTTGCAAAAAAAATGCACTGAAAGTATAGGGAGCGTTGCTTTTTTCACCTCGACCGGCGATCAGAGCTTACCCACCTATTTTATTACCACTACATCACTGGGTGAGATTGATGTTCTGTTCCATGCTGTTACATTGTCTCTTTCTCAATTCAGGAAAGCCTTGATTCCTCCACATTGTCTCTCATCGCCTCCTCAAAATACATTTGTGGACAAGGTCTGAGGGGAGGGACCTTGGACCTTCTTCTCCAATACAGCTGAGAAGGAGGTGAGTACATAGGATGTTAGGAATTGAGGATGAATTGAGATAGGGCCATTAAGTACTATGTCATGGACATCCCAATCTTTCAGATGCTATATTAAGTCCATAAAAACTAAAGTCTTATAATTTAATTTATCTATTGGCAGCAAGCAGATAATCTGATTATTGGGGAATAACTGGAATCTCAGGAGACCGTTATGGCTGCGGACACAATTGACTAGAACATGTAGAAAGATCTGTATTGAACCAGATAGCCCCCCAACCCTTAATAGAAAAAACATATTCTATCGTCAACGGGTTACATGTTATAACCAGTGGCGTGTATTCATGGATGCAAAGGGAAGCCAGGCTTCCCCAAATATTTGACCAATAATCGGCCCTTTCCTAAGCCATGGATGGAGATGGGGATTTGGACTTGTGGTTTAGACTTAATTAATAATAATAATATGCCATTTAGCAGACGCTTTTATCCAAAGCGACTTACAGTCATGCATGCATACATTTTTGTGTATGGGTGGTGCCGGGGATCGAACCCACTACCTTGGCGTTACAAGCGCCGTGCTCTACCAGCTGAGCTACAGAGGACCATCTCTGTACAGGCCAATGATTATGATGGCGATTCTGATCTAACCATGAATTAATATGTTGTGCCACTGGAGTTGTTTAAATGTTTAAGTTGAAATGGTGCTGGAATAGCGGTGCTCCTGTTGTCTTTGTGCTGACTTGCGGTAACTCTGTGGTTCTAAATCAGTAGTTGTTTAGTAAACTGTTGAAAACATTAACTTGCTTGACCATGCTGCAGGTGATAACTGTTTGTATGCAATATTTGCTTTGTGGACTTGTTGCTCTCGGTTTTGTGATGAAACAAACGTATGGGTAGTTGAATTAACTCCGCCACTGTATGACTGTTGTTTTTTGTTGTCACGGCCTTGTTGTAGATCACGGTGGCGTATGAATGAATAGGTTATAGAGCAAACAGCGCAATTATCATAACATACATTGTGATATGGCTTTTTTACTGGCTTGGCTTCCTCAGTGATTTTATGCACGCACCGCTACTGATTGTAACATGCTGCAAAATGATTGGCCACCCAGTCCTGGCCCGCTGTGTGTGTGTGTGTGTGTGTGTGTGTGTGTGTGTGTGTGTGTGTGTATAGAGTCTCCCTGCTCCAGGCCTCCAATTACAAGCCAAACTCCTCATCTGGAACACAGGCCAAAACACCTGTTCACAACAGCTGCTGAGATCTCTAGGGAAAATGTTTGTGTTTGTGTCCTGAAGACTCATTTCTGAGGCCAGAGCTAATACCTAGACATACTGGACGCAGAGACATACAAATAATATCCACGAGTTCATCTGACTTTGGGTAAGTAGAAAAAGGGCTTACCTGCTAAAATCTCGCACCATCCCTTTAGAGTTTGAAAGTGCCCCCTGAAAAGTCTGAAAGGTTATATCACTAACTTGTCTGTGATCAGGCTCTTGTTGAGCCAGGTAAGATGAGGTAAAATGAGGTTGACTTTGTTCTGACAAGCCTGTAAGCATTTCCATCACGTGATATGAATTCTAGAGACTTTCTTTTTCATCTCACCACAGTTTTTGATGTCAAAAATGCTTTTCTTATAACTCAAAGAATTTCAAAGAAATACATTTCAAAATGTTACGCTTTGATTTTGTCTTTGTGTTTTATTATTCAGAGATATAAAGCAGAGAACAGAGAGTGTGCAAAGAGGACAAAAAGAAAGAGACAGAGAGAGAGAAAACAGACCTTCATCAGAGAGCTGGGGCTTTTAATAATAATCTGTCTCTGACGACAACGTCGGACGGTGAAAAGCTGACTGATGTGCAATGAGATCATTACAATAATTAAACCCTCAGATGCTCTTATCAAATGGCGTTTAATTTGACGCGGCGTGATGATGCGTAATGGGAGAGACGAAGCGTGTGTGTTAGCCAGCCTTCATCAGACTAATTGAATAGCACACTGTCAAACCAAACTCTGTTAAAATCAGCAAACAGGCTAACAGTTTAGCGAAGCGCTACGGAAAGCATCTCGCATCCACCCTTCAACACATCAATAACACTTCCGCTGTGTCAAACTTAACACCTACGGCAGCTGGTGTGTGCGTGTGTGCGTTTGTACACGCATGCATACGTGTACATGTGTGTACGAGCTTGTGTGTGTGTTACCTACCACAGCAGTAGCTGAGGCTTCCTGTCAAAACTCTCTTAACGTCATCTCGTCTTTCTCTATCACACTCTCTCTCTTTAACACATCCATCCATCTATTCATTCGAATCCCTCCATCCATCACCAGGCTGATAAATATGTGTCCATCGCTAATGGCAAACTGTCTCCCAGCCAAACCCCTCTGTGGGTGGTTACAGCTCTTCCACATTGATTAAAGTATATAGTGGGTGTTCTATCTACATCCTCTTTGTAGTGATTTGTGTTGTACCCGGCACCTTTCAGCTGAACGTTTTTGTAGGTGTTTACTTGATATTTTTTCCCTTTTTTTCTCCCAGTTGGTGTAGATATTTCCTAAAAACACTGTGGTGTTCCAAGTAATTTACCCTCATTCTATTCAGTGATAGGGTGTAACAGACTAAAGACTTCAAATGTACTGTTTCACACACTTAGATACTTTGTGACCCACAAAGTTCCATGTATTTTGTATGTGTATTGGCTGTGGGCTCCGTCCCAGTCACTTCCTGGTAAAATAGAAATGTTTGGAAACTAGAAAACGGATCATAATTTAAAAGCCTAGGGTCTATAGTGCATTCTGAAAGTGTTCAGACCCTTTGACTTTTTCCACATTTTGTTACATTACAGTTACATTTTTCCCCTCATCAATCTACACACAATACCCCCATCATGACAAAGCAAAAACAGGTTTTTAGACATTTTTGCAAATGTATAAAAAAACAACTGATATAACATTTCTATAAATATTCAGACACTTTACTCAAATCAAATCAAATCAAATTGTATTTGTCACATGCGCCGAATACAACAGGTGTAGACCTTACAGTGAAATGCTTACTTACAAGCCCTTAACCAACAATGCAGTTAAAAGAAAAAAAAGTGTTAAGTAAAAAATAGATAAGTAAAAATTAAAAATAATTTAAGAGCAGCAGTAAAATAACAGTAGCAAGACTGTATACAGGGGGTACCGGTACAGAGTGAATGTGCGGGGGCACAGGTTAGTCGAGGTAATTGAGGTAATATTTACATGTGTGTAGAGGTAAAGTGACTATACGTAGATAATGAAAAGAGAGTAGCAGCAGCGTAAAAAGACTGGGTCGGGGAAGGCGGGGAACAATGCAAATAGTCTGGGTAGCCATTTTATTAGCTGTTCGGGAGTCTTATGGCTTGGGGGTAGAAGCTGTTAAGAAGCCTTTTGGACCTAGACCTGGCGCTCCGGTACCGCTTGCCGTGCGGTAGCAGAGAGAACAGTCCATGACTACGGTGGCTGGAATCTTAGGCAATTTGTAGGGCCTTCCTCTGCCACCGCCTGGTATAGAGGTCCTAGATGGCAGGAAGCTTGGCCCCAGTGATGTACTGGGCCGTACGCACTACCCTCTGTAACCAGTCAGGATGCTCTCGATGGTGCAGCTGTAGAACTTTTTGAGGATCTGAGGACCCATGCCAAATATTTTCAGTCTCCTGAGGGGGAATAGGCTTTGTCGTGCCCTCTTCACGACTGTCTTGGTGTGTTTGGACCATGATAGTTTGTTGGTGATGTGGACACCAAGGAACTTGAAGCTCTCAACCTGCTCCACTACAGCCCTGTCGAAGAGAATGGGGGCGTGCTCGGCCCTCCTTTTCCTGTAGTCCACAATCATCTCCTTTGTCTTGGTCACGTTGAGGGAGAGGTTGTTATCCTGGCACCACACGACCAGGTCTCTGACCTCCTCCCTATAGGCTATCTCATCGTTGTCGGTGATCAGGCCTACCACTTTTGTGTCGTCAGCAAACTTAATGATGGTGTTGGAGTCGTGCTTGGCCATGCAGTCATGGGTGAACAGGGAGTACAGGAGGGGACTGAGCACGCACACCTGAGGGGGCCCCGTGTTGAGGATCAGCGTGGCAGATGTGTTGTTACCTATCCTTACCACCTGGGGGAGGCCCGTCAGGAAGTCCAGGATCCAGTTGCAGAGGAAGGTGTTTAGTCCCAGGGTCCTTAGCTTAGTGATGAGCTTTGAGGGCACTATAGTGTTGAACGCTGAGCTGTAGTCAATGAATATCATTCTCACGTAGGTGTCCCTTTTGTCCAGGTGGGAATAGAACATTTACTTTCATTGTAAGACAAAGGAATTGTTGTTGCTCGACTGCTTAAACAGAGACAGAGATTTCTTATACATTTGAGTTAATTAATAAATACAATTTATTTTTGATTTTGATTCATTTTAGGGTATTTTGGTTTGATATCTGTATGCCAGCTGATTTATTTGTGAATACACAATTATTTACATGACATTCATGCCCTCCCTTGTTTTTCTATTAGCGGCGCGCTGAGAGCATATTTTTTACAGGGTTTCTCTGAGTTAATCTTGGTGGTGTTGTCAGCAGATGTCTGTGAAGAAGCAGAGTGGAGGGCAATTTCCCCAGGGGCTCCAAGCTCTCCTGTACAGCTGGGCTGGGATGGTCTCGGCTGGGCTAGGCTGGGGAGAGATGCAATGAGGTGGGCAGAGGGACAGTAATGATATAATATTCTCTCCGGTTGTTGACAGTATGAGGACATGTTC